>NC_139772.1:8862684-8895184 GCF_965231275.1 Zosterops lateralis
ATCCACCCCCTAGAGTTTTCTCCTCCTTGGATTCACTTCTCCTCTGCATGTTTGGTCTGCAGACCCATAGAGCCTACCTTGCATAAAACAGTGGCAAAACCCTTCTGTCCTGAATGCACCACCACCATCCTCACCCTGTCCCCATCATCTGCTGCTCAGGACACAGCTGTGTTATAAATGCCTGTCACCTTCTGGTGGGGCACTACAACTTTTTTGTCACATGGACCATCAGAAATAAGTCTGAGACTTGGAGCCAGACTAAATTACGCAGACAGGAAGGAGCAGTATTTTAGATAATCATTTATTATAGTTTTTAAAGGTAAGCAGACAGATGTGTCCCCACTGTGATCCACACAGGCCCTGTAAGGTCTCAGTTATGTTTTGTTTTGCATGAGGCTGCTGATGAAGGGGATTTATGGGTGCTGGAGAGCTCTCTCTTCCTGCATATGACACTCAATCAGATGTGCACAAACACACCTGCACCCAGATATTACATGTGCACACAACTGCCTCCAGCTACCAACTCCAATGGCTTTCAGCACTGAACCTGTGCTGTCCCCTTTCTGCCCAATATGTATAAGCAATTATTCATTCACGCATTCAGAGTAGATCTTTCTAATTCTTACAAGAGGTGGGAAAAAAATCAAAATATTTCCATATTTCAAAAGATGCTCAGGAAATTTGCAATGTGATGTATGAGATGTTTGTTATTAAAAGACACTTTAAATTGCAAATTGAAAAGTACCTAAAAGAAAATAAAAGCAGTGAGTCAGAAGTGTGATTCAGCAACAAGAACTTTTCAAAAAATAGAAAATGAAAAGCAAGTCTGGTGTAACTAAAAAAATAAAATAAAAAAGAGAGAAGGACAAACAAAAAGGATGTCAATAGATGCAGACAAATAAATCAAGTGAAGTCTGGGCCTAAATGAAGCCAAGATTTTACCCAGAGTTGTGCTAAAGATGGAAAGAAATTAAGACTACAGCCAGCTGGCTATTTCAGAAAGGATGGTATTGTAGGAGCTCCAGCAGAACCAGGGACAGAGGGAGAGACAAAATCCCACCAGCTGCTCTTTGGTCCTTCTTATATTTGAGCCTCTCTCAAGTTCCTTTGCTGCTCCTTTTCCAGCTGATTGTGACACTCTCAAACCTCACTATTTAAACCTTCATTTCCTCACTTTGACAAACTGCCCAAGTAACGGAATCTACAATAAAGTTGCAGAGAGCTGCCCCAGTGTTTTCTGTAAGTGAGAGTAGTGGGACAGAATTAACTTGTGTGAATTGTCTTTCCTCTGCACCAGAAAAACCCTACAGACCACGAGCTTGGAAAACAAAAAGTAAGGGACAAGAAAGAGCAGGAACAAAGCAAGGCTGCAGAACTCTACCCCACACCTCCTCTGGGACCTCACCTGAACTAAACATATCATTGGCGCTCAAATGCATTCAGCACTTCAGATAGATTTTCTTTATTACTTTCTTTGTGTTTTGTCATTTTGTTACCTGTGTTTTTTTGTGGGGTTTTTTGTGTGGGTTTTTTTTTTTTTTTTTTTTTTTTTTTTTTTTTTTTCCTAGTGGTTCAGGCATGCACCTGAAACTGAAATATTTTTATTCTCCAAACAGAAATGCAGATTTTTATCACAGAATGGTAGGGATTTGAAGGCACCATCTAATTCAATCTCTAGATGCTCAGAGACCCAACCAGACTTTTTTAGCTCTGCTCATCACCTTGTACCTGGACATAGAAAACATTCCAGCCCTGACTGTGCTTTCTGTGCTGCATGTAAGGATGTGTTAAAAATACTTTGTCCCTGAATGCCAGGAGAAAGAGCTGATTTTCTTCTTTAAATCAGAGGAAACATGAGATAGTTTTTGAGCTACTCCTTGCAATGTACTGACTGCAGGAATCCCCTGTGCTGTCTTGCTCAAAAGTACTGAACTCTGTAACACAACATTATAATGAACACTGAGTTTTAATAAGTTAGGACTAGGTAATAAACATAGATTAGCATTATTTATTATGCTGATCAGTAAATATTAAAATCAAAATTCTTTAACTCCGTGTTACCTCAGAGTCTGGTTGATTTAATCTAATAAGGACAGATATCAACTGATACTGAGTCTGTTTCACACAGCTGGCTCCACCAACTTTCTACTTTTTAAAGTCACTTATCTTTGAGATATATAGAATTACAAATAATCCTCATTATATAGCAAAATAATTTTTTAAAAAATCAGAATTCAAGTATTTAAAAACATCTTTTACATCCACAAAAAGACTAAGTTGACAATGCAAAAAATATGAAGCATATTACCTGTGTGACTATCTATAGATCAAACATTTACACTTCATGTATGTTTCTCTGCTTACAGATGCAGGCATTATGTTGTTTCTTGGCAAGTGAATAATTACCTCCGCATTAAATGTTACTATTCAACTGAAATCACCACCTTTGTCTCCACAGGCTTAGCAGCTCTTCCTGGCTTGAAGGTCCAAGGAGGATATCAGCCAGATATGACTGATGGCATGTTAATCAAGACCTTGCTCCTCCTGGCAGTGCAAGAGAACCATCCATGTCTCATCCACAGGTAAGGTGGGATGTGAGACCCTTCAGAATCTGGTCTCCTTTTGGAATCACTGGATGTGCAGGTAACACACAGGGGTGTGCAGGGGGTTCCCCAGTGAACAGCCATGGGAAGAGTGAAGTGTACAAGAGGGGCAGGAAAACCTGCTTTAATTGCATCAGGCACTGCTGGGCTCATCCTCTGGCAGTCTGTGTGCACACAGCCTCCATCCTGCCTCCCTCTCACCAGCACTAATGAGATAGCATCTCCTCAGTGTGGGAAATCCACACAGGACCTGACCTGCTTCCACACCATTTTGTGTGCTGGCTCAAGTTACTTTTTTGTTAAATTGTTGCCTTTTACAACTGCTCACCTGTGTGAACTAAGAGCTTAGTATTCCAGGCAGATACTCCAAGCACTGCTCCTCCACTGAGCTCAAGGATTTTCTCTCACTTGTGCCTTGCCCACTGGAACATTCACTCATTTTAACAGATCCTCCTGATGTGTTTCATAATGTCCATAAGTTCCACCTACCAGGAGTTCAAAGGCTGAAGATGACCAAAGTGAAGGTCTCCAGGAGGGACAGAAGACAGAGAAATGTGCACTGAGGTTTTACACCTACTGCAAGGCAGCTCCTGCAGGAAGAGAGAAGCATGCAGCAATAAACTGCTAAAGGGTCTTGCAGTCATGCAGAGAGAGAACTGCTATTAGTTTCAGAAAGATGTGCACAAAGTAACTCTGCACACAAAGAGGATTCAGAAAACGTACTGAAAATTATTAAAAGAAAGGAAGATTGTAAGCTGACCTTGAGGAATCATGGAGCAGTGATGAATTTAGAAGATTAGAGGTTGGGTAGTAGTTATCACTTCATGCATGCATGTACTTGCCAAATTTTTACAACACCAATAAGGAAAAGATAAAGTACACTGTAGGCAAAAATAGCAGCAATAGAGGGAGCACTTTTAATATTAGGGAGAACAGAAAGCGTGCCTGAAAAATGCCAAGAATAATCAAAGCGAGATAGTCAAGGGTGCATTATTCCTTTATCTTCCACTTAGCAAGTATCTGTGAGTATTGCAAATGCACATCCCACAAATGTTTCATTTTATTTGCATTAAGAACCATATGATTCAACAATAACCCAAATTCCTTCAGAAAAAACCAAGAAGACCATGAGCCAACCCCAAAACCCCTGGAAGCAGGGTACCACAGAAGTGGATCAAAGGCATGCTGTAAGCAAAGCTGGCACTGTGCTTAGCTCACCATTCTGCCGTCCCAAAAAGCAGCACTCCTGGGTACTGCTGCTTCTCACACACAGCAATGACATCCAGTCAAGATGATTTTGGAGCAAGAGACTCAGCTCACCAGCTGATTGCCCTAAAAGCTGTGCAGAGAAGGGTTAACATGTAGAAGACACACACGCTATGGAAGCTCTTCTTCTTCTTTGGAATATTACTTAGGTATAGGAAAATAAGGCACTGTTTTCCAAAAAGGTGCCAGTTTCCAGATGAGTTCTGAAAGTTTTCCGTAATGTTGATTCTTTATTTTGCAAAGGGGGGAAAATAAAAAGTCAGACGTACAGCTTGAGGTTTTTTAGGCTCAGACAAGTTTCAGAGGTCAGATGATTAATGCCTATTTTGTTTGCTCAAGGCAAGGCCACAAAATTACTCAGCATTCCCTAAAATGGTGAAACCAGACAGTTTTGGCTTAGTTCTCAGGTCTCTACCTGAAGTCCCCAGGATAGTTTTTACACATGCACACACACAATTCCAATGGAATCTTTTGTTCAGAAAGAAAGCTTTGATTGCAATTCACCACAATTCTAGTGGATAACAGGCAACTTAATCAAATTACATTTCTATAAATTACTCTTCAGCCTCACAGACTCCCTACAGTGGTGGATAGACACTATTGGAATCCCTATACTCAGTGACTATTTTGAAGTTTGTTAAAAACTTTTGTTGCACTTGTCCTCAGAAACAAACAACGGTATATGGTGACTGTGGCTATTCTGCAAATAAAGTGCACAAGAAGAGAAATTAAATTAATAAAATTTGTAAATCAACATTATTCTTTTTTTGCAATTGATGCAAAAAAGAGGCTTTGGTGGTCCAGAAATAATAACTTTATAATTAAGAATTTGCAAACCTTGGTACAAAAAAGGAGACTGTCAACATGAGCTGCTCTGTATAATGTATTTTCGAGCAATTTCTCCCCACACCAAAAGAACAATCCCTTTTAAGGAAAGAGGATCAATTTTTCACGTGTGGGTAACTCTTACAGAAAACAAAGAAAAGTTTTGTTTTCTTTATATTTCAAAAGACCTCTAGAGACCAAAATATACAAACTCAAACATATCTGACCCAGACAGTGAAAGCCTGAGGTTTGATTACAGTGTATTACTCTCACACAGTTTTAAATTAACTGAAGAGGACAAACAAGGAAGAAGAGTTCTTACCACTGATGGAATGAAGGGTCTTTTCTTTAACAAAGTAACAGGAGATATCACCTTTCCCTGAGAAGGAGTCATTCACTATAAGCACAATGTGTTATTATTGTGATTTTTAATTGAAATGTAAATTCTGGGAACACTCTGACCTAATTTACTCCCAGGAAAAGAGGGCAAAATTCTCATTTTCAAAGCACTGTGTAGTCACTTCACTGTTATCAACAAGTCCTGGTCAATGGTCTGGGCTTCTATCACTCTGCAAAGCTGACAGGATTTCACAACATTCAGCCAGAGCATCTTTACACAGCACTGTAGATTGTTACAGCAAATTACTCCTTCTGATTTATGTCTTTGACAAAACATTTTTAAGAATAGTAAGAAAAGGCTCTGTGGGCAGGATGCTGAATGCACTGACAGCAGCATCAGACTGCAGCAAAGCTTCCCTGGGAATGGGATTTCTCCTGCAAACCTCCTCACTCATGAAAGCTTAAATCAAACCAGAGTTCTTATGTGCCCCCAAAATGAGTAAATCAGGGTCATATGGTCAGAATCTGGATTGCTGAAAAATTAAACATGAGCCTAAGACAGCCAACAACCATCACATGAAAGACACCTTGACAAAGTCATCAACTTGCTCTCACCATCCAGGTATTACATTAAATCCAACTTTCTAGCTGAAATAAAAGGTAGAGGAAAATCCTGAATTATCCTGACTTTTCATTCTTTCTTTGTATCTTCAGATGTACAGCAAAAATCATAATATTAACTGTGAACAACAGTCACATTACAATGTACTTATATCCTGACAGGGATAATTATTAGAGCAGGATTACATAAGAAGTCCAGCACTTTCTGCAGAAAGCTGAGGTGAAATTGCAATTTGACGAAAAGGAATAAAATAATTCTGGAAGCAGGAAGATCATTTAGAGGGGTAATAATAATAACAACCAAAAAAATAAAAAGGATCACTGATCTTGGAAATCCATAGGGCAGGAATTAAACACTATAATCAAATTGTTTGTGCAACCATTTAGCATCTCATTTTCTTGCAGTGCAAGCTGAAGAACCACTTGAGACAGGCCATCTTGGAGAGTAACAAAGTGCACCAATAACTAACATGGGATGAAAAGAATATTGATAGCCTGTGACAAGCGGCTTCCTGAGAAATGTTTCTTAGTCAAATAGCAGCAATCATTAAATATATGAGGGTCAGACAATTTAATCTGCTCTTTTTATATGGATTAGTTTAGCAAAGTAACAGAAGAGACAATTAATGCCTCCATAGCTTTTCATGCTCTGACACTAGCCCATCATTTTTAAAACAAATACTTGAAAGATGATTTCCTACACTACTGAATATGGCCACACTCATTTTAGCAGCTATTAACAGCACTGATAAGGACTGACTTTATTATGAGGCACAATTACACATTCCAGAAAATCATTACAGTAAAAGCACAGACTATCTTTTAAACAAACAGATAACTAAATATTTTACATAAAGATTTAAACTCATACACTTTCCAAACTGAAACCATAATCCTGGAGAGGCTCCACTTCTCTGTGCCACTACAGATTTTATCAAACCATCAGATTTGTGTCTAGGGACAGACACTGGTATCAGTGAAACACATACAATACTTGAATGAAATGTGGTTACTGTTCAAGCATGAAGACAAAAAAAAATTTGGGGCAGGAGTGAAAGAAAAATAATCATTACAGTCTATAGAAAACTCCTGTAGACAAAAAAAATAAGTGGTTGGGGGAAAACTGTATCTCATTCTATAACTTAGTAAAAAACTACACACAACTGAAAGAAAGCCAGTTTAAATCTTCTGCTGAGAAAGTCACAGCACTGGTGCACAAAGAATAATTAAATGAAACCCTAGAAGAATTTCTAGCAGGTAAAGTATAATTCCAATTTAGCCAAGATGTCGGGATAAGACTCCAGCTCCTGATGGAAAGGGTTACAAGCCATTTTAAGGCCAACCATAAAGCTCTTGCAAGACGCAGTCAACTGTCCAAGGCCACCAGACACCCATCAGCAGCCACACAATCTGACCCAAGATTGCATTTCCAACCTGCACTGGTACAGAAAGTCTTGCCAGTGTAACTGAGATTTCCAGGAGCTCCTCAGGTAGCTGTTCACACAGGACACAGCACTTGTACGTGCACAGCTCTTTCAGTACTTTGCTTTTCTCAGGTGTTTCCCTCTTGGCCCTTTTTGACAGTTGTTTGACAGATGATACAAATTGCCTGACACAGATTTTAAAGTCAGATATTTAAGAAAACGAATTACAGCTGATGTCTTTGGCATAATGCTTTGTGACACAGATAGTTAGGGAGAGTGACACAGTTGGAAAATAATGTAAGTTGAAAGCGCTTGTAACAGCTCAGGATTCAAGGTGACTTTGTGCTATAAATCACTACCTTTATAATTGTTCTGAGATACACTTTCTGGATGAGATACAAAGCTCAGGAGATTCAACAGGTCTGTTTCCAGCTGAATTCTCTGTCGTTTTTATCAAGCCTAGAGAAACTGCAATTCTAAGTCAAAGCATGCTCGTCAAAGCTTACACAGAATCAGATTTCACAATTAGTCTTTCAAACTTCACTCCTTTAGCTCTGGTTGCTGAGCCTATATTTCCACCTCTTTTGTGTTTAAAAATGAAAAAATGTTATTTGAGCTAGAGAGGAAGAGACGTCACACGCATTTCCGCATCTCTGCATACTCACATAAAGAATTCCTACCAAGCTGAGCTCAGTAAAATTCCTGGTACTTTTTTCTCTAGCCTGTTCAATAGTGCAGGGCAAGAGAGGAAAGTGCATGCCCTTGATGTTATTCAGGTTGGCAGCAACTGACCTGGTGCTATTATTCTGGAAGCTTTCCTGTGCTGGCTATACATTGCCCCAAAGTCATTGGTCACCTACAGCAAAGATAAAAGCACAGGTCCTCTAACTTCAGTTTCGTTGGTGAAACAAAGCAGAAACAACAAAATATCACCTCCAACACCTACCACCACCAGCAGCCAGCACTCAAAACCACTCCCAAAACCAAATCAGTCTGAAGGCTGAATGTAATACAAAGGAAAATGAGGTCAAAAGAGCACTCAAGAAATAATTAGGTGGTAACAGTGAACTAGACTTTTTTTTTTTTTTTTTCTTTTTTTGACAGGCAGTTTAGACTTTATCATTCAAAGTTTTCAACTAGCAGTTAGAAGAGAGACATAGAACATAGCACTAGACTTGTTCTATGATACTTTGGCAACACATTGGTGCACAGACATTGTTGACATCCAGGGCATATCTTTTATTCAGTTCACATTAATTCTAAAAGGTAAATCTTGAATGAGTACAGAACTCAGTCCTAAAAAAAACTAATTTAGACAACAGATACATCGTGTGTTTCATGTATAGAAGGGGACTGGGGTACAAAACATAGATTCTGATAGTCATCTGAAGGTTTTTAACTTCTGAATAAGAAGAATTGGAAATTTATTTTTCTGGTCCTACAATACCATTAGCTTAAAATAAGCATAGAGTGCTATCACGTCCAGGAAGGAGTAACAAAATCTGGCCCTGTGGTGCTGTGCAACAACTCAGTAAATCTGGCCCTACTTAAGTTTCAGTGGCCACCAACAGTGTTGAAGTATTGCTCAGTGGGAGAAAACAAGGCAAATCCAGTCCAGAGTAACCCACCCATTTTAATTAAAAAACAAGAATGGAATTAAAGGTTGCTTTAGGCAGTAATGGTAAAGTTGAATTAACATCAATAAGGGAATCTTCAATTTATCATCCCAGAACAATCACATTTGAGCATATTTATTCTTTCTAAACATTTCTAAATTCAAGAGTCTTAAACAAACACGAAGAACAGAAAGTTTCATGTTGGGTAACTAAAATGGCCTGGTTCAGCTCAGTTGCACAACAAGCTATTCATTGACTTGGGGCAGAGAGACTTCACCCAGGAGCTCAGACTGCCTCAAACACCATCCAGTGGTTCAGGGAGTTATTACAGACAGCCCCGGCTCCTTCTGCATTACTCTCCCTTTGCAGGAGAAGTAGCTACAAGTATTTCAGAAAACTGGACACGCAGGAAGACAACTCTGCCTCAGCCAAAGGGGAAAACAGCTAAAATAGGAATCTTAGGATATTGGGATGTAAAAACAAATAAGAGGAAAAACAAAGCCCAGAAACTACAGCTGCCATTTTATAGCAGACTTGCAATAAATGACCTCTGACAACCTGAGCTAATGAATCAGTCTCTACAATGAGACAATAAAAGTGGCTTCTGTGACACAACCATGATCACTGCACTGATTGGAGCATGAAATTTATATTTTAAAACCACATACCATGTAATTAACATGCTCTTTGCATTTTAGTCCTGCTATGTCCCTCAGAGAGCAGTGTTCAGCACCACTCCATCTGCCTTTGCAAAAGCCCAGCTCTTCTCCATGAATCCCAACCAGGCTCACACATCCCACACACACTGAAAGACAAGATTAAGCAGCCCTAACTAAAGGAAGGAAGGCAACATAGCTGCTCTGTTAAGAAACAGACAAGTTGTTGATTTCTTTCTAGACAATCACTTTTTTGCATCATTTGGAGAAAAGATTCCTATGAATTACAATGTCATTGACTGTCCCATTGTAATGTAGTCACACAAGAGACACTGTTCTTTCCCTCTCTTCTCTGCCATTGCAAAGAGCCTTGTTTTGCTATCAGACTTCCATAAGACATTTTACAAACACATTACTTGGTTACATTGCTGTATTTTACAGAAAACTGAAAAAGAAAACAAACTGGTTTGTAAGACAGTACCCTAAACTCTCTGTTTGCTTGACTCCAGCCTAATTTCCAAAACATTAATGTAATTGTCTTTCACATGTTTAACATCACTTCTACCCATTCACGTCAAAAGATTGAAAGGCTTCACGTGGAAGGGCCCTGTGTAGTTCAGGTGCAAACACCTGCTCCACTCAAGGCACACAAAGCATCCTATACAGATACAGATTTTGGCTCAGGTTCTCAGTTATGTCTGACTTCAGTGAAAATGTCCTAATTTACATCTCACTGCACACTTGGTCCTTTTCACAAATCACTATAATTCCCCTGGCAGGAAGTTATGGGCATTATTTAAACACTTGGGAAACTGAGGCAGAGAATTTAAATGCATCTCTGTTTATGCATCTGGTAATCACCATTAAGATCTCAAGCACTTAGGTGAGATATTCTCATCGCTACACCATGATTCCTAACTCGTGTATTAGGCAGGGTACTAGACTAATTATTTTACTTAGTTTAATAGATTAGAAAAAGTTATTTCAAAAATTGAGGGGTGCATTTCTAAACAAAAACCATAAGTGTTTTCTAATTTTATTTGTATTTCACCATCTTGGTCCTGGAATATCCTGACCGCTCTAAAATAAATAATTTAAATAATTATTAAAAGAAAGGGCAGCATATTATTCTAGGTCCTTAAATCATCACAATTGTTGCTAAAGAAGAGAAACCAGAAATATCAGAACTCAAGAAACAAACAAGCACTCTAAAAAGAATTCCTACCTGTAAGGCTCTTAGCTGCCAGGATCTCACAGGTTCATCCCAGCTGCCAGCACAAGAACATGCCAGTGACCCTAATGGGAATGCTTATCTTAACAAAATGACCTTGTACCCAGTGGAGGCTCAGAAACAGCCAACACAGCTCGTGAGGTCCAAGGAACCTGACAGAACAACCCCTCACTTATGCAAGTAACAAAACAGGGTTATGTCAAAACAATAGTCTTGAATTTAATGCACCATAATTCACATACTGGAAAGTCTTCATGGGATAAATGGGATAAATATTTTTAAAGGTAGTTATTTTTTGTTTACATGTCTGCACTCACAGAGAAAAAAGGGTGTGAATGCAAGCACTGAGAAGTGTTCCCCAATGAAGAGTTGGTGCTGTCAACAGGGACCTGAGAGGGTTCCTCTGTGTAGGGCTGTGAGGAGAGACCTGCAGAAGAGAGAATCCTCACAGCCACACCCTAAGGGCTGTGTGGACAGTGTTTGGGTTCCCTGCACAGTACCAGAGGTATCCTCACATCCCTTCTGCCTCAGCCACACTGGGCTCTGCCCAGCCACAAGCCCCTGGCAAAGCAGAGGGTGCCAGAGCTGCCCAAAAGGAAACACCAGGAAATGAGTTTTGTTTCAAAGCCAGGTGACAGCTTAACCTTCGCAAGAGGAGAGAGAATAAGAAGTAATTCAATAAATAGAGAGTTATATCCTTCACTTTTACATCAGCAATACTTGACAGCAGATAACTTCTTCATCCCCCAAGCCTCAGAATGGGTAAGAGTAGGAGATAAGAACATTAGGTGATTCACATCTCAAATTGCAACAAAGTAATCAGTTACACTATCAACAACAATAAACTAGTCAGCTGCATTGAAGTTAAATATTCCATTGGAGCAAATACATACATCTAACAGCTGGTAAGTCATAGTGCTAGCAGCTTCAGGAAGAAATCATTGCATTGTTTGTTTACATTTTAGCTGATTTCTAAGCCTTCAGCAATATGATTTTTTAAATGGGAAGATAAGAGATTATACAAAAGTTACTTGGTTTCAAATTACCATTATCCTACATGAATGTGATGCTACGGTACAGTTTCCTCTGCTGCCATAAGTTATCTATAAGCATTTAGGCACTATTCCATTTTATTCACCCACTTCCATGGTTCCAAAATCTACTGGGTATGCTTTCAGGTCAGGAGTATGAAAGTCCTACTCAGTATGGTTGAATGCACAAGTGTAAATGGGTGATTCTCCACTGGTACAAATACTTTATGCAATTCAATAGGATTGTTTCATGTGCTTCACAGGTTAGTAACATTTTCTTCACACAGACAATAGTATAAGTGCTTTGGTGTTTAGCTTGGTAGCCTAAACAATCCTTTTCTAAACAACTTTGCAACAAATCCTTAAAAAAGCTGAAATAAGAAATAAGATACTAGGAAATACTCATGGCTAATGGCTTACATACTTCACTGAGCGCAATGGCTTTTGATAGTGCAGGAGCAGGCCATATGAAACATATTTAAATAGTTCAACAGAACTGCATGAGATGAGCAAACCTGCATGAGATGATGTCAAGGCTCTCAGCAGTCCAAATGAGTGCAACTCATTGGTGATACACTACAAATTCTTCTGTGTTCCAGGTTTCACACAAGCATTTATGTCCTAGTGACCAACACTGCAAAACAGCATGGCAAGAGCAAGGAATCCACCACCAGCACTCCTGTATTTCACTGAGCTCCAGAAAGGAGTCTGGTTACTTTCATCATTGTATGAAGGAGTCAGGTGTTGCAGCCACTGAGACATGACTCTTCTCTCACTTACATCTGGTTTAAACCAGTACAAACAAGAGGGGAATCAGGGCCTGGGTTCCCTACTTATTTCTGTGGCCAAGTCACTGCTGAATTTAGGCAAACTGCTTAACTAATCCTTACTAGCAAAATCCCTTACTTTGCTGAGGAGCTAAAATTATATCTGTCTACTTTAAGGGAGCTAGTGTTGTCCAATACTTACATTTATAGATTATTTTGAGAGTCCTAAATAAATGGTGCAATTGAAATAAAAAGCAATATCACTCCCTTTTGTCTTGAGCAGCAAGCCAATGTGTAGGGAACTCTCTTTCCATTAGGAGAAATTGATGATAAAGTCAGCTCCTTCTCTGGCACAAACAAAATGCTGTTTCCCTGAACATAAGAGGAATTAGACAGCTGGAGATGGTTTCTTTTCTCTTAATTCTAAGCTTTCTTTTCTCAGCATTCAACTTAAAAAGCTTTGACACTTTTCTCCAGTGCTCATGTGGCTCTGACTGATGTTTTTTTACTTCTCCTTTCTCCTCACAAGCTGTTTTTCCTGCATCATTCCATCCAAGACTTGTGCTAAAGCAATGCCCTGCACAGCCTCTGTGTCTGCACAGCCAGGAGGCCTCAGGTGTGTCCTTGTCTGGGGCAGTGTCACCTGGAGGTGGCTCGGGGAAGGCTCCAGGGGTTTCAGGTACCTGCCTCAATAAAGGGGCTTAAAGACTTCTCACTTTCTGACACAGGGGCATTGCCCCACTCCCAACCCACTGCAGCATTAGCAGTATTATAAATGCATATTATAAAATCGGATTTTTGCAAATATTAAAATAAATACTATATGCATAATATCAAAATAACTTTATTTTTATTTCTGCTATTAACAAAAACTTAAATATAGTAATAATAGTAACTAATATAATTATAAGTAAACTGTTTGTTTAGTCAAAATAACATCTGGTAAACATAAATAAAAAAAACTACTATTAATATACAATCAGCATTACCATCTAAAAAAAGTATAGACCACAGCCTAAACTGAAAATAATAATAAAACTACAACTAAAAAACATGCATGCTCTAAAAAAGCAGACCCAAAAAAAGTCATACTAAACAATTCTTTAAAAATATGAATATGCGTAACAATCTATAAATATACAACAAATGAAATAAAAAATATTTTTAAATTATCCAAAATAATAAATAAACTCTTAAATAAATGCCAGGCACACAACTCTTTTAACCCTTTACTTTATGTCTCCTATTATCCTTTTATTGAACTTTTTAAAATTTTACCAAAAAAATAAACCTCATTTTTCACAATCAGCAACACAATCAATTACTAATAATAGCTAACAAAGTCAAACATTTCTTGGATATTCTTAACTAAGTCTTTATTTCCCTTTTTTCCTGCTTTATAGACATCAGTGTACTCTGAATCCTACACTGATGTTCCCTGAAGTTCTCATCCTGAGTTACATCCAGCATGGTAAAGCCAGCTGGAAATATTCTTCTGCACATGTTCAACTAGTGCAGGATTTGGGGCATGGTTATAGGTTAATCTGCTTTTTAAAACAGTACATTTGACAACAGTATCTCCTAATACAACTATAATAGTGTAAATGTGCTTTACACAGGGACACCTTTCTACTGGCAAAATACTTCATTGCTTACCTGCCCATGTACAGTTAAGGAAATGAAAATAGATACACTGGTATCAGCAGCAGCTCAGGTATTTCTAATGGTATATTCTGCTTTACTTTCACTGAACCAAATTATCTATTTTCTTTTTTTTTTTTTTTTTTTTTTTCCCTTCCCACCCAGGACATTCAATGAATATTTTTAAGAAGTAGACTTCTGCTTTTGCAGCTCATATGAAACATATTTAGGCAGTACCTGCAACAGATTAGCAAACATTTGTCAAAGCTCTCAACACCCACAATGAGTACAGCTTATTAGTGCTACCTTTAAAACTGTTGTTTTATTTTATCTCACAGTTAAATATATTACAAATCCTAACTCAGGGGAAAGAAAAAAAAAATCAAAATAACTTCTTTTGTCTTCAGGCAGAATTTTGCCCCTCTGTAAGAACAACCAGCACAATTAGATTCCTAATAAGACTGATATTATGTGGCATTGCTGTTGGACAGGTTTTCCAGTGCCTTGTATGAGATTTATATTAAGTAAGAAAATAGGCAAACATGAAAACATCCTTAGGTTTTAGATCTCAAAGACACAAGAAATACTTCCTTTAAGCAGGTGTGCCTTCCTGAGCAGCTGTTTAAGATTAGCAAATTACAAGCTCAGGATTTTATTCTTCAATATGGCTAAAGAATAAACTCTTTAGTCTGGCAAGTTGGAGTCAAACTGCCACAATGAGCACCTGTTGAGAAAGCCCATTATTTGAAGCTGGAGGTTCTGGGTGAAAAGATCACTGTGAATTAATTTTGATTGCTTCACAAAACTCTCCATAACAAATGGTCTCTGACAAGGGTATCAGGGGACTTCCATTTGAAGGGGAGAAAAAAAAGATTTTGTTTCTAGGAAGGTAACACAATCTCTGCAGTGACATTAAAACACACCAGTGGCTGCACTTGCTTGAATCTCTCTTCTGAAACAGATTGTATTTGCTTAGGTTACCAGGTATTAGGTTTTGGGAAGAGAAAGGGAAACAAATGATATCAAAATCTTATCTAAAAAGTTAGCTAAAAAGAATATGGCCAGAGATTCATGAATCCTGAATTGTTAAGGCATTTATTTGCTTACAAGTTTAATCACAGATACATTTCTGGGTGTTCTGGATTGCTAAATACACTGCCAAGAAAGAGGAGGAGGAGAAAAGAAGAAACCAAAACAAAGGTTTTGCAGTTGACTAAATAAATCAGCAGCTTTCTTGTATGTGTTAACTCCAACAGTAAGTTGAAGTAAGTTAAAGTAAGAGTAAGGATAATAAGAATATCTGGCAAATGCTTCTCTTGCTTGGTACACAGGCTATTGAATGAAACACTCTCTGTCTCTCAGATAAGAAGTTTCCATCCAAAATATACAACAGCACTACCTGTCTGTCACCCCCTGATTAAATCTAAGGCCAAGCTTACCATCTGTTTGTGCAAATGAAAAGTGTAATATTCCACCAACTACTCTGCATGACCACTTCACTTAAGGGTTTCCTGCAAAATGATTTTCAATTCTTTCAGGGCTTATTTTTAGAACAAAAAGAATCACCAGCAACCACTATACTTTTAGCTAATAATCATGATCCAGTTGACTTTATGCTTGATTTGTCAACTCTCAGCCATTAATTTTACATGAATTACAACTTCTGATTCCTTCAAAACTGACTGTAAAAACTATATGCTTATGAAGATTATAAAATGCCCATAGTGACTTCCATTTTTATGTGTGTTCTGTTTTTAAGGTAACCTGAATTATATTGTCAAGATATTAATTGCACCTACACAAAAATTTGGATGTGGCTGGATTCATTTGTGTACCAGAGGCTTGTGTCTGTGGCTAGCAAAATCACTGCAGCCACAATAAAGTCAGAATGTGGCCACATATTCTGAGAAATAAAAGTGAAAGAAGAACTCCAACTTCTGCAGAATCTCTGTTTTACAACACAGGGCACATGACAGCCACCTGAATAGACAAATACTGATGCTCTTCTATTTCTTTCTAAAACCCAGACTGATAGATTGTCATAATCCCAGAATAGAAATATTAGAAGTCTTCAAGCAGTGGTGCATTGCTGTTGTAAAAAAAACTGATAACCTGACCTGTTTGGAGTTGTATGTAAACTCTGCATTGCAAAAGTGTCAGCTCCATTTACCTGCACATGCCTTTGCCATCAGCTCAGTGCTGCAGCCCTCATGAGCAGCTCCTGCCCCCCAGAACCTTCCCAAAGGGAGGAGCTGACTGCACAGACACTGACTCGTATAAACTACTTCTATTTGAACCAGTTGAAGGCTTCTTCCACCCAATTTTCTTTTCTACCCAACCTCAGCTATCCTATATAACTCTTAATATTATCATATATATCTCTTCAACCATTAGATTTATTCTCTTGTCAATTCCATTATTCACCCAGCATAAGACACGAAGCAATGGGTAAAAGAGAAAAAGAAATCCCATAGATGTTGTTTTATCTTAAAAAGACAGGAAAAGATGAAATCTTTCCAATAATGCCCCTATCATTCTATTATAGCACATTAAAACCACAACACACACCAAAAAAGTATGAGCAGTGGGAAATCTGTAATATATCACTTGCTTTTTCTCTTCATGTCTCCAAAATAAACTACAACTTTTCCATGTTGAAAAGTTCTTCCTTAAGTTAATAAAATCTGTCACTTTCCATAATGGTTGATTGGAAGAAAGTCCACAGGTGCAGTATTCTGTTGTTCACAGCTTGGGAAGTCAAGGCTTATAATAAAAAGCTCTCTGTGTTATGGTCCTCCTTCCCCATCAATTCACATCAAGTATTATTAGAATCATCTGCCACCTCAGTGATGCTTCCTCTGTGCTCAAACTGCAGAAGCAACAATGACATTTTACTGCTCTGCAGGTGCTGCTGTGTGTGGTCAGGGACACAGAAGTGTGGCCTGCTATTGTTCTCCAGCAGCACTTTGATCTCAAACACAAAAAGCACAAAAAGCCACTGAGCTGCCTGCCCCATTCATTCTTATGCTGGGCTGATACCAGGCGCAGAGAGAAAGAAGAGGTGACAAGAGCTGGATCCATAATATTTATTTCAACAAATGCTTCAAATCTTTTTAAACATCATAAAAACATGGCTCATTAAACTACAACAGCCTTGAAATTGTGTTATAAAACCACAAAACAAAAATCAATACTTCTGCTGAAAAGGAGGTAATGAAATATATCGAGTTGGTTTAAAAGCGGTTTGTATGAATCATAATATTATCATGTGCACAACGCTTCTGCTCCCAATACTTAAAGTTAACAAACTAGGGAGTGTTTTCTATCCCATCACTTAAACAGGTGCCACAAGGTGGTATTTATCAGTTATTTTCCAGACTTGATCCTTCTGCCATAAATAATGCTGGGATACAGGAGGCTTAGTAAAAGGAGATCAATCCAATGCATATTTGCTACCTGAGCTTCAGCTGTTGTATTATTTCACAGTCTGATCAATACTGTGCTCCACAATAGCAAGGGAAAAAGCCACATCACCCTGATGAGTCACTGCAGGTTTACTGCTGACCAGAAGGAGGTAACATTTCTGATTTTATAAGGACTAAATTTGGTTTGCAGCATTTGACCACTATTAAATAGTTTAACTCTCTATTTCAAGTATTTTGCAGTGACTTGTCCAGATTTTCAGCACTTACATAGTTACATAAAGTCTTCTGGAAGCAACACTCCCTCTGCTGAAACAAAATCCTGTGAAATATTACTTACAATTCCTTTTTTTTTTTTTTTTTTTTTTTTTTTTTTTTTTTTTTTTTTTTTTTTTTTTAATTGGGGTTATTGGTCTGCAAGCAAATTCAGGGAAATCTGGTACTTAAAAGTAATTCAATGCTGATCAACAATAATGGCACTGATATTTTTCTCAAGAAAAATCAACTATAAATACCTAGAAACAATAAAGAACAGAAGGAAGAGACTGA
Source organism: Zosterops lateralis (assembly GCF_965231275.1). NCBI lineage: Eukaryota > Metazoa > Chordata > Aves > Passeriformes > Zosteropidae > Zosterops > Zosterops lateralis. The sequence goes on from NC_139772.1 coordinate 8,880,676, forward strand.
ATAGTAACTAAATAAGACTAGCCAAATGCTCAGCAGCTACTAGTAGCCATTGTACTCTCACCCTCCTCAGAAATAAACCCCCAAACCTGCCAAACTCTGTTTGTAATGTAATCAGAAGACAGCAAAAGATTCCCATCCTGAAATTAGTTCATTTAAAAGGACAGTGCTATATCCACACTAGTCTTTCAAGATGAAATAAAGAAGAAAACTATATCTCAAATCAATGGATAGAGGGTGGAGGGAACGAAAAGCAGTTTTTAAGACTTGTACAGAGCGTTTTAACTGTTTCCAGCAAAGGAGAAAATGCATAACATTCAGCAGAGTCCAACTTGGGCTCTGGGAGGAGAGGAATACAGAGCACAACCTGAGACTTCTGAACATCTGATTTGCTGAAGAGAGTAAGTCCCTGATTTAGGACAAACTCATCCAAAACGCTTCCACAGTTGCCACTGCTGCAGCCAAAACCATTTCTGCACATCACTTATTTATGAACATTACAGGGCAGTGTGAGCCATTCCTCAGTCATTTCAAAGTCTCCTGAACTGGAGACCACAATGCACGTCCACCCCACCATTTAGAGAGCTGTGGTGGCACTGGGAACACTCCAGATCTCCACTCACCATAAGAAAACAAAAGCTTGGTTTTATACCCCAGCAGAAAAATCTCACTTCCTACAGCATGTGAGCTTCTAATCCCAGCTGGGGAAGGGTTCTGCAGAAGCTGAGGAAATGCCATCCTGTAAATGAACATCTCAACTTCCCTTTGGCATGCAGAATGAACGAGCTTCTCCAATTCCAGCAGGGAGCCTTTCCAAATTATGCTTTGATTTTACTACTTAACAGGAGGAGGAGAAAAGGTGCTACAGCTGGTAGCTAGCGATATTTAATCTTACACTTATTTTTACTTTATTGTTTTCTATAAATAGTCTTGTCTTTCACCAGCTTTGCTGCTGCTGGAACCTTTTCCAGTAACTGTCAACATTACACAGAGCCTTAACCCCTGAGAGAGAAAGAAAGAAACGAGGGGGTGGAAGACGAGAGACAACTACTAAACTAATCCTGGAGAGAGACATATCACATCATCACAGGACTCCCTGCTACTTCAGAGCCTTCTACAGCAACCAGCTGTATAATAAACTCATTTGCTTAAGGTCAAATCTTCCTAAAACGTTATTTGGAAATGCAGCAGCCTGGATCTGACCCTCTACAAAGAGCCAAGAGTGAACTGCATAAATCCCCCCACAGTCACATCCCATGTCAGCTACGGGTACCTGAGAACATCCTGGTTCCATCAGCACATTTTATTCATCAAATCTGATTATTTGATCATACAAACACAGTGAAAATGTAAGCGTGTGTAATACAGGATTAACTTTTGAACTTCATCTAATAAGTGGCAAATAACGTACTGAGGTACCAGCAGAGCACTTCCAGATGTTCCAGTAGATGCTGAAATGCAAAATAGCTGTGTCTTGGCTATTTTAGAACCATTTATGTTCCCAGAGAGTAACCATGTATGTTATACACACATTGTAAAAGACCAGTGAGAAGTTTCCTATCTAAATAACCAAAATAAGCAAAAATTAAAGGTAAGGAACTGTTGTTAGTGTCATTTTACAGAACACATCAGGAGACTGGCTGAGGTCACACGTGCCCAGAACCAGAAATGAAACTTCCATTTCCTAAATTATCCCTTCACATTTTAACCACAAGCAAAACATCCAGAAAAACCTCCAGGGCTCCAAATCACTCATAATTAAAATGTAATAAATTCCATTCAACAGTGCTAACAATAAAGGAATATGTGTGCATAAAGTGCATCCTTAGAGAGGGAAAACAACAAAACCACAGGTTCAAACAGCACCGATGCGGGAATTAAATTCCAGTATTGTTGTTAACTTTTCATTTTCACTAATGGCTTTTAAGAAAGCCAGACATCTTTCCTCAATCCATTTTACCTTTTCCCTCCATTTGACAAATATTGATTTTCATTTCCTCCAAGTTTAAGTGCATTGAATGCTACTGTGACTGGTTTTGTTTGCTTTTTTGTTTGTGTCCCAGCTTTATTGAGGATGCCAGCATGAATGCATACAGCTTTCAAAAGAAGGAATTGGTTTAATAACTTCTTAAGATCCAGGAGAGAACACAGGGCCCCAGTCTACTTTTTGTATAGGTCATGCAAGAAAAGTGACTCTAGGTGCCTGTCTGATGTCAGCAAGGAGACTGCTGAAGTAATAGCCTCAGTGTTTTTAAGCTGCTACTGCTGTGCTCTGTCACAACAGGACAAATTATGGAGTGTTCTCCCCCCCACTTCACTGCAAATTTAGACATACTTCAGTGACATTTTAAGCTAAGCCTATTTTGGAGGCAGTTGTCCCTTTAGGAGGCTTGGTTTGGAAGGTAACACCTCATGAAATTCTGGCTCAAACAAGCTGTAGCTTTATGAATTCTTTTCTGCCTGACTCACTGATACATAAGCTCAACCTCCTTTTGTAAAATGATCTCCTTAAGCTTTGCAAACCTGCCCAGTACATTTTGGACTCTTTCTTATCTTAAATAAGGAACCATGTAAGAACTGACTCAAGTCTTTGTGGTGATGTGAATGAAGGGTGCTTATGAGATCCATTCAAATATGGAAGTGAGAGAAATCTCAGTGGACAAGAATAAACATCTGGACTGAAAGGGAAAGAAAGAAACACCTTAAACAGCCACATCCAGCACTTCAAAAACTGCAGCACTGAGGCATTCTTCAGTGCTAGAAGTCAAAGTAAGTTCAGCTGACCTAAGCAGGGGGTTGAGGTGGTTTCTGTGTCTCAGCACCAGAGGTGTGTGCTGGTGTTCAGGGTCCCCACAGCTGCCCTGGCTGCTGATGGAAGCACCACAGACAGCCCCATGCTCAGCAACAGCTGTGACACAGGTGAGGACTCAGTACTCAGCCTGGACAAGTAAATAGACACAGAAACCTCTGGAATCTGCTCTCTCTCTACATAATTTGCTTTCTATGGATCCTCTAAGCACCAGAAAGAAGGGGTTCATATGAATGCACATTTAGTACTGAACATCATTATCCACTTAGTTATTGTATATATGAAACAAATGTCAGCTTCACTATGTATTAACTGACATTTTAAAAGTCCTGATGAAAGTAAAGCAATTCAGAATTATTCATTGCTAGAAAAAGCTGATGGTCAAAACAGGCAATACTTTGAAAAAATTCTTAACATCATTCATCCAATTAGTCTCACTGCCTTCATCTTGGAATAATTTTTATCAAAAATTATGAGGAAAAAGAAAGAAAGTAGTGATGAGTGGAGTTAAATATATTATAGTGTGCCAGACCACTCTATTTTTTGCTTTCCATATTCAATTCTAAATAGTTCTCATGTTGCGCCACCTGATGCCAGGTGCTTCAGGGCTTCTGCTACACCCACCTGACACTGTGATGCTGCATTTTTAAGACCTTTAAATAATGAAAATAGACCTTTGCACTTCAGCACTCTGCTGGTCAAGAGAGCTGTCTGTACAGATGATGTGAATGTCTGCTAACACGGAGAGACTTCTTACTTTTGAAATGAAATGACACCAGAAGTTTCGGGGCTGATCTTTGCAGAGAGAATCTTCCTTATCAGCAGAGGTGACCAGGTATAACATGGGCATGGACACATTTTTGGTGCCCATCTAACCTGATTTTAAAGTTCCTTCCAGAAGTGACAGCAACTTCTGAAAGTTCAGAAGAGCTTGAAGCTTGGGTTAACTGATTAACTGCTATAAAAAAGAAAGATGGCATCACTGTGTTACTTTGCAGCTCCCCAGTGGGTGCTGTCACAGGTGTACTGTGTGCTCTGGGTCTCACAGGATGTTGGCCTCGCTCACCACACTGAGCATTGCACAGAATGACTGTAACCCTCAGAGGCATGTCCCTCACCAGCTCCTGCAGTGCTGGACAGACTTCAGTACTAAAGAAAACTCCTCTTTCCTGCTCTCCTTTTTTCACTCTACACTGCGAAATTTTGCCTCTTAAGAAATTTAGCTTGTGGATTCAAAAATACACATCTAAATTAAAACAGAAGATAAAATGGAAATTGAAGTGACTTGTGGTAGGACAAAATAATGATATGTTTTAAACCAGAAATGTAATTTTAATCACTATCATTCCTACACTTCATTACCTGTAAAATATTTCAGTCACTGGATGTGGTTCAGGGCATCCTGGTATCCCATGCCCCTGGAACAAGATCTTCCCAGGAAGGAATCACCATGCACTCACCATCTTCCAGGCATCTCCTTGGCCACTGTCAAAGGGACACAGGGACTTGCTCAGGGTAACCATTCTAATATTACCTGTAACCTGAATGTAAAACCCAGAAATATCAAATCAGAAAATCATAAACACAGCTCTCAGTAACTCTGTTCTCAGCTGAAGTTCCATACTTTCCAATTATTCCTGTTCTTTCCTATTAAGATTCGTATTTCCAAGCCTCTACTCCTCAATGTTTTGTCTAGAGATACATATTTATATAATAGCCTGTGTTGTAGGTGAAATCTTTAAGTCATTATATTTCAGCATGGCAGCTAACAGACATATTACTTCCAGCTTGTACAAATAACTGTACCTACTTATTTGCAAAACATTAGTTTAACATCTGTCAACTCATATGCAAGAGAGAAGGAAAGCAAATTTTTAAAAGTTATTTTGATTGGGGAAACAAACAAACAAACAAACAAACAAACAAACAAACAAACCCCAACCAAAGAGGAATAAACCTGGAGAAGTACTGAACACTGCCAGGGAAACAGAGCTATGGAACGCTGGCAAGGAGACAGCAAAAAAGAACTGTCATGCTACAAAGTCACACCTCCTGCTGCCGAACAGAACTGGCTTCCTGCAAAGACACAGCCAGGTAAATTGTGACTTCGGGACTTCCAAAAGCAGGAAGCACGCCCCAAATCAATGGTCAAAAAGCAGCAACCCTTGTATTTTGATGGTCAGCAAATATTCCTCAGACATACACATAAATGTAAAACTAGGGATTACAGCTGTTCACAGGACTTCAGACAACCCATCCTGGGGCCAAGAGCCCCCAAATAAAAATAGATTTCCTGTTGTGCAAGTAAGAAGTGTAACTGTCAAGTAAGTTTCTTAGTACTTACCTGTTATTCTCCTACTAGAAAAACAATCAACACACCAAACCTGCCAGTAGTAGGTTTATACATAGTTCCAGTGAGAAATCTTTAGAAGCTGAAAGCAACTGCACTATAGAATACATCCTGCACTAAACAGTCACTTCCCTAAAATACATTTATTAAAATGGCAACTTATTATTAGCCAGATCTGTTCTCTGGACATCTTCAAGTCAAAAGCTTATGAAGCACACTGGGAACACAAGCAGGAACAAACCGAGGTATTTGTTGCCTGCTGCAACTTGGAGGGCTTGCAACCCATCCCTGAGTCTCAAAGCAAAGCCCAGCCTGGAAACACTGAAATTCAACAGACTTTTCCCTTAGAAGAGGTTTTAGGATTTAGTCATCATCAGCACACGAAATAAACCAGGCGTTTTGCTGCTTCCTCTCCCTTCTCGCTCCTGCCTGGACAACACGAAAACCCCATTCCTGCCCTCCCCATGCGCTGCCCCGTTCTCTCTGCGCTCCGCCCGGATCGCGGCTCCTTTTGCCGAGCCCTTCCCTCCCTCTGCCCCGCTCAGGTGAGGCGGGCACCCTCCGGGGCCGGGCACCGCTCCCTCACTCCCTCGCCCCCTCCGGCATTCCGGGCAGCCCCAAATTCCCGGGGCCGGGCACCGCTCCCTCGCCCCCTCCGGCGTTGCGGGCAGCCCCAGATTCCCGGGCCGGCTGGTGGCGGCGGTGCCCGGCGGGAGGGGCAGGGCAGCCCCCGGCCAGCTCGGTGCCGCCGCTCCGCCGCGGGCTCTTCCCGAGCGGCGAAGTTTCGCACGCCGTTAGCCCGATTTTTAAATAAATCACGTCTGTTTCTGGGTGAAGAAAATTACCCGGGATGATTAAATGAGACTGCGTTGAACGATCGCTGGCGCTTAAGAGAAAAGAGAATACCGACCTACCCCTACTGTGCTTTATTTTAATGGATGATAAAATTGTGATGGGCGAGACGAGTGGGAAAAAAAAAAAAAAAAAAAAAAAAAAAAAAAAAAAAAAAAAGGTGAAGGGGGGGGAAAGAAAACTTTGTTGCTAATGAGAAAAAATGAGGCCGCGAAAACAAAACTGTAAAGAAAAAAAAATCTACTCTTGAATAAGGATTAATTCAGTGTCTGTGAATAGGAAACGCTGCGCCGGGTAATTGCAGCGAGGTAGCGGCTCCCAGCTGCGAGGCGACGCGGGCACCTTTGTGCGCTTGCCAGGACAGCTCTGGGGAGAGGTAACTTCCCCCGGTCCCCACGGTCTGGTGTCGAGTAACGGGAAATTTAAAATTCCGCGTTTCCAGAGCAAATTATTCCCCCGCCCCCCTCCCCTCCCCGCTTCCCCTCGCGGGAGGCCAGCGGGGCGCTCCGCCTGTCGGGGCGCGGAGCCCGAGCCGCCTGTGGCCACACGGACCCTGCGGCCACACGGACCCTGCTCCGGGCCCGGCAGCGGGCCGGGCACAGCCCCAGCCCCGGCCTGGGATGGCTGGAGAAGGGGAACGGAAGGGTCCTGTGCAGCGCGGGGAGAACAGCCCGGCACTTTCCCCGCAGCGGGCGGTACAGCTCGGGCACACTTGGCTCAGCCCGGCATAGCCCGGGCATCCATCCCTCAGCCCGCCACAGCCCGGGCACCCCTGGCACAGCCCGCCACAGCCCAGGCACTCTCCCTCAGCCCGCCACAGCTCGAGCATCCATCCCTCAGCCCGGGCATCCATCCCTCAGCCCGCCGCAGCCCGGGCACTCTCCCTCAGCCCGGCACAGCCCCATCACCCTTGGCTCAGCCCGGCACAGCCCCGGCACAGCTCGAGCATCCATCCCTCAGCCCGCCGCAGCCCGGTTGCTCTCCCTGAGCCCGGCACAGAGGGAAGGATGCCCGGGCCGCTCCTCCCGCCCGCACCCACCTCCGCCGAGGGCAGCGCGGAGCGAAGAGCAGCACGGCCCACCGGGACCCCCCGCCCCACCGGGCAACGGGGCCGGAAGGGTGTCCCGGGGAGCCTCGCCCGCCGCAGCCGCCGGCACGGCGGGGGAACGCTTCGGAAGGGCTGGGGGACAAAAGGGTCTGCCGGCCCCGGCGGGTGCGGCTGGGCTGGGGGAGCGCATCCTCAGCCGAGCCCGGGCTGCGCTGTGCGCGCAGGGTCCGCTCACCGAGCGAGCCGGGGGGGGAGGGCCCCAAGGTACGAGAAAGAAAATCGCTCCTTTCTCTGTTTATTTCTGGCTATTTTTTTTTTTTTTTTTTTTTTTTTTTTTTTTTTTTTTTATTTTTTTATTTAACCCCCAGTGATGCCAGGCGGAACGTTACCCACGGCAGGAGCGTCCGGGGGGTGCCCGGGAAGGTTGGCGAGTTCGGGCGCGGCTTCTCTCGGATCCCAAAGGCTGCACTTCCCCGTGGGAAGAGGCTCCGAGGGCTGAAGTTAAAGGCACTAATGAAACTCAAGCCGCGGAGAGGAAACCCTCCCGGAGCGCTGGGGGCTGCTAACACTTCCCTGGCAACTTTCCTGTTGCACAGATCTCGACTCAGTTTAAAAGGAGAATTAGTTAGTATTTCATTGATAAAATCATCAAAATCCTTTTAATTTACCTTTTTTTCTGAGACCAAAAGGTGACTTTAAACTCTTAAATATTCACATTGACAAGCCAGCTGGCTCTAGCGTACAACTTACATGTTAACAAAAATGCATATCATGTACCAGGTGAACCAACACATTCGAACAGGAAAAGTCCTAAAGACATGAAGTCCAAGAGGTATCCAGACTACAGCGTTAATACGCAGGATTCATAATCATAGGAAGGGGAAAAGTCCTCGAGAAAAGTATTTCTCACCCCAGCTCTTCAGTTGTAAATCCTCTCTAATGCCCAATTTGCAACTCAGGCTATGCAGAAGAGCTAAGTGATCGCTTCTTGTTTAAAAAGGTGGGCAACTCCCCCCACAGTGATCCTGAAAAATAATCCTGTAGAACAAAACATCTGAATTTTGGAATTGTTAAAATGAAAAAAAAAAAATATATATATATAGTCACACGGACACAAAATTGGCTATGCCTCTTGGTGGTTTTGAAGGCATAATTTGAAGGCAGCCAATCTGGTTTATTTTTCATAAATAGTAATGTAAGGAGATGAAAATATGGGACTGAATTACGTTTGACAAAGTCCCATTGAGGTTAATGATCATGGCAGGTGTTTAGGGGAAGCCAAATCATGTGCAAGGCCAAAGCAATTAGGTTTTGTTTGGTATGCTTTTTTTACAATCAAGTTATAAACCCCACATAGTATATATGGAGGCTTGCAAGTGGACATCTTAACACAGGTATAGCAGCGTAAGCATGCCACAAACATACAATCTCATAAAATAAAATTAATATCAAATATAAAGCATTTGAACCGAATCAAGCCTTAAACGTAATAAATTATTTCCTTCAAAGGAAACTTACCTAGGCTCAATTAGGTCTTTGCTAGCAGCATTTTTTTTTAATAAACAAATTAAAAATGCCAAAATATCTACAATTTTATGAGAAGGAGGAGTTGAATAGTTAAGGAGAAAATTCTCACTATTAGGGGGTATGAAAAATATACTAGCAATTAATATGCAATACATATATGTATACCCATACTTACAGATATAAACACGCACATACAACCTGGACAGTTCATGTTAACCAAGGGAAAGGCTAAATAATACAAAGTGATTACTAAATACAGGTACACTTTAAAAACACAGAGACAGGGAATTTTTTTATCTGTTGCAAAAATGTATTTGATTACTCGAGTAAAATTACAGTATCTCTGCTGTTAGTAAGTATTAAATGTTAAAGAAACTGGACCTCTTTTCCTTTCAACTTTCCGAGAAAGTGCATGTAACAGTCCAAGGTTTCCCCCATCCCCCCCAATGCCTAATACAAAATAAACAAACACTATACTTGTTCCCTTGGTCAAGGAGTAGGGCTTGGTCTTGTAAGGAACGTATGTACATTTTAATGAAAGTGATGTTCTTATTGTATATACAGGAGCATCTACAGTTGTCCACGGAAGTTGTTCAAGATGCCATACTTAGCAGCATTGTGAAAGTCCAGCACATTTTCTATAATGAATATACCTACAAGGCAAAATGTTACGTCTCAGTTTCAACTACCAAAACAACACTTCAGTATCTTCTCTAATAATCCGCGTGCTTATTACTGTACAGAAATGTATTAACATTTAAGACGACTCAAGTAAAAAGCACAATACAAATAACAGTTCAAAACGGAAAATGTTAAACCTACAAAAATTAAAGCAGTTTTAATTTTATAATAAAAATCAAAAACTGAGCTGTGTAAAGGACCCACACTGTTCAGTCTATATTCTCTCAGTCCTTTTTCTTAATTCTGTCTGGAAAAATTAGACAATGTGTTTGCTGATAAAGTTTCCAGCAGGATCAAAGTGTACATTTATATACAGATTTTTATTAGAGATCTAATGCATCACTGAGGCATCGCATCAATACCAGAGTTTGTGTTAAACTGGATATAGAAAATAAGTTAATGCCAGAATAAGATCACCTAGCAGAACAGACTTGCAACTGCCATAAATGTTACAGCAAGTTTACAGCACTCTAGTCGATTAGTATTTAGTTCAAAATACGGGAGACCAAAGTTAATGCTTGCATTTGTTTGCAAAGCAAGGTTATATCACTAATAAATAAGCTCTCTTAGAACTCTAGAAGTAGAACATGGTACAAAACAAAGTCTTTGCAATGTTGTAGCCTGCAGCTTGAAAAAAGCAACCCTAGGTTGCACTATTTGCAGGAACGTTATTTACGGAGTTTTTTTTCTAATTTGTTACAATTTCTTTGTTGTCTTCCACGAAACGCGTAAAACGGAAGTTAGTCCCATTTTCATTGCTTGCCATTTTCTCCAGACCAGCTAGAGGTGCGTTGGGTTCTGAATTCTGGAGCTTCTCCAGGCTTCCTGTCAAGCCACTGATGGGAGAGCTGCCACCATTGCCCAGGCCCCCCGGTGCTGGAGGGATGCCCCCATTCTGGATGACGGAGATCTCGTTGGTCTTCATGGCCAAGCCATTGGAGAGTGCAGCTGCATACTGGTTCCAGAAGCTGGACGGGTCTCCGTTCCCTGACCGCGCAGCCAAATCCTTCTGAAACATTTCTGGGAACTTTACAGGATTGCCTCCTAGAAATGTCATGGGGCCATCTACAGAAAGTCGTCTGCCTCGTCTTGCAGGAGTACTGTTCCACATGTGAGTGCCCATGTGAACCTGGAAAGAAAGAAAGGAAAAAACAAACAAACAAAAAATAGAGGTTGACAGGAATTTCAAACTTATTTTGATCACAGAGAAGACAGGAGTCCATGAACGTGTCCAGTCTTGTTACATAATGAATGGCATTAAAGATAGAGGATACAGGGCTCCATTTCCCATCTGGAATAATAAACTGCTTCTGGGTTAGCCCATCACCATTACCCAGAATAACCTGTTCTCCTGCTGAACAATGCATTGCTTCTTACTCTTTTTTTTATTACATGTATTTAGTTTATAATGACTTTGCATTATTCTGTCAATTGCAGATAGCTGCTTTCAGGGCTAGAATTGCTATGTCCACTTTCATTGCAATGGTAAGTATTGTATTTGACACCCTTTACCCTATAAACGTCCTTTTCAGACAGGCAGAAAGTATCCTTTACTGATTGCTCATCGGAGATCCTCGTGTATAGACAGAATGGCCTGAAAGTAATTATTCATCTCACATTACTGGCAGCAACCTCTAGAGAAATACTCTGTCAACAGAAAAATGTACACAGTAAAGTGCTCAACTGGTGTTCTAAAACTTAAGTATATTTGCTTTTTCAAACTCATATCAGTAGGAAATGTTAGTTATATAATCAATTAAAGCAATGCCCATTATTTTCAGAATTATGTTAATTGTTTTTTTTAAACACTCATCTTATATGATAGTTATGAAAAGCATCACATTCAAGAGCCTTTCACTTCTTGAAGAGGTGTGTGAGTTACAAAACACATTTCTCTGTTAATTAATATCCCTTATCATCATTTGGCTGTTCTGTTTCACACTCTGCATAGACAGGCTTTGCTGGCAGATGAATTTTAATTAAGTCAAAACAGAACATGCCTCAGACCTGCTGCCAACACGAGCACTCAACAAGAGGCCATCTAGGTCTACTAGAGCTAACTAAACATGCTGTCACACCATAAACAGCCCAAAGGTACCACTGCTGCAACATTAATAGGGGTCAAAAAATCAAAAATCCCCAACAAGGAGGAAATGAAACCGAAGAATGGTAAGAGGAAAAAGTACCTTCAGATTGCCTTTTGTTGTGAATGCTCTTCCACATATAGTGCAGGCAAAAGGTTTCTCACCAGTGTGCGTCCTTTCATGGATCTGCAGAGCACTGGAAGAAGAAAACGTTTTCCCACACGTGTTGCAGTAGTGCTGTTTTGGAGTTCTTCTGGGGAGAGCAGGGAGCAGCACAGGGGACGTGGCAGAGGACAGTGGCCCCGAAGCAACTAGACCAGAGGGCGCTTCCTTGCTGTCCTGAGGAGAGCCATGCACAAAGCCGTTGACCTCGGTCTTTATGAGCGATGTCAGGGTGTTAGCGGGCATCACCGAAGAGTTCTGATTGGGGCCGATGCTGGAATTGGGCTCAAAAAGCTGTGATGGTAGATCTCGCATCTGATGTGTCAACATATGCTGCTTCAAATTACCCTTTGTGGAAAAGCCACGATTGCAAACTGTGCAAATAAATGGTCTCTCTTTGGTATGACTTCTGTAATGAATGTCCAAGGCACTCTGACAAGCAAATGTTTTGCCACAAATGTCACATGCAGTGTTTTTAAATTTACCTCTATCTCTGAAAGGAAAGAGCATACTCAGGGACTCTTCTTTAATAATTTTATCAGTGTTACTAGACGTCAAGTCCAAAGCACCACTGTTAGCAGGGGTTGGAGACAAACCGTTGGCAAACTCACTTGGTAAAGCTCTTAATGGTTTCTCTTCAATACTTGGTGACTTGTGGTAATCATTAGTGCTGTTGGATGGGGACAAGGCCTGCATGGAAGAGGTAGACTCTGAGACAGCAGGGCTTCCAGCACTTTGGCTTTCCATATCACCACCGACAGACGACGAATCGTTAGTTAAAACGTCCCCTTCCACTGACCCATTTTCTACTGACTTTAGGCTTGCCTGAAGTTGCTCAGCAAGGCCGGCATTGATCATCTTCATCTGATTTTCCAAAGCAGCAATACTTGACATTTCCAGAGGCAGAGGGGAAGAAGACAAGCTGTCTTGTGATGCATCCACAGATTTAGGTGTATCTGGCACGCTGCTGTCAGGACAGTCTTCCATATTCTCATCTGAAAAGTTGTCTATATCATCAAAATTCTTATCATCAAAAGATCCCGTATCTGATTCCATTGACTCAGGATAGTTTTCTGTCACTGGGGTGTTAGGGATCTGCCCTCCCATGTGCATTCGGATATGCTGCTGTAGCACAACGGCATTGGTGAATTTTTTCTGGCAGATTGGGCAAGAATGTTGCACTCTCAGCGGGGGCATGGCACGATGGACACTGTAGTGAGTCTTTAAGTTGCCCTTAGTAGTGAAAGCACGACCACAGATTTTACATTTGAATGGCCTCTCTCCAGTATGGGTGCGATAATGCATTTTCAGCGCGCTCTGGCAACTGAGAACTCGATGGCAAATGATGCACTCGTTAGGATCAGTTGCCTTTTTGTCAATGTTTTCTACAAGTTGCTGCAATTTTGACGTTTCAGATGCTGGCGTTGAATCCAATAGTCCTCCAAATGGAAACTTTGCCTTAAATTGCTCTGACATAAGAGGCATCAGTGGATTTGTAAAAGTGGCGACACCGCTGGAGCCCGAGTCTGCTGCCGGGGAGCTCACGGAGCTGCTCATGTTACTGATGGTGCTCGTGTTTTGGGAATTTTCTTCTGTTTTGCTGTTTGAGGTAGGCAATGCACCAGCCTCTACCTCATCAGAAAGTCCATTGGAAATTTTTGATGTGGGATCAGCTGTTCCCGAGTCACTTTTGACAGAGCAGGGAGGGCTAGCAGAAGGATGGCTAATGGGAATTGGCTGAGGCTCCTCAGTTTTGATGAATGGGGTCAAGCTTGGAATTGTTGGTGGGAGTGGCAGGCCAACAGAAGTTGTCAGGGTGGAGAGGACTGGCTTGCTGTCCAGCCAGCTCGTGACAGGTTTCTCTGGTGGTATAGACATCCCATAAGGAATACCTGTGCTTGTAGGAATATTGTCCAAATGCTCTGGCACTGGGTACGGATTCATTTGAATATGAGGGTATTTTTCTTTGTGACGCTGAAAGTGGACTTTTAAGTTTCCCTTTGTGGAGAACCTGTTTCCACATATGTTGCATTTAAATGGCCTCTCGCCAGTGTGAGAACGCAAGTGAATCTGCAAGGCACTGTCACTCCCAAACACTTTAGCACAGAACCTGCATTTATGCTTAAAGAATGCCTCATCTGAATTACTTTTTGCTTCAAATGCAGTTACATTTGGTGGCTTGCTCTTTCTTTGCTGTGCCAGGGCAGTCAAGGAGTTTAAATCCTCTGCAGGTGTTCCAATATTGGACAAGGGACTGGAGAAAACAGAGTTACTAGGGGTGGGCTGAGGTAGAAGTGGATTAGATGCAGGACTTAATAAACTGCTTATTGCAAAAGCTGGTGAAGATGATGCTGATACTGGTGGGTTGGTGAGCTGTGAGCCACCAATGGTTGAAGCCACTTTTTCTGAGGACGGTGTTGTAACTGCTGCTGCCAATATGTTAATATTTGGAGAAGAGCCACTATTGGATGGAATTAGAGTGTTGCCAGGGTTGCTCTGAGGTAGCTGTATAGGGGGTAGCTGTTTCACACCACTGATGCTGGCAGATTGACTAGCAAGGCTTTGTGCTAATCCAGCTGCTGCAGCCAGCTGCTGGGATAAATGGGAACTTAATGTGGACAAGGGGTTGGCAGATGTTCGTAAAGTACCTTGAGAAGGGCTAGAAGATGTTGGCATGTCTGTATTTTGGGTAGCCAACAATAATATTTGGTGACGAATTTGTTCAATCAGTTGTAACTGATGGATCTGCTGCTGCTGCAATGCCAACAGTTGCTCCATCAGGGCAGGGACAGCGAGTTTAGTGCTCGATGCCCCGTTACATCTTGCCTCCTGTGAGAACTGTGCTACTGCCACTTTAGTACTCTGCAGGTTTTCAATTATTACATTACTATTTATCACTGAAAAGTTGCCTAGTGTTGTCAGATCCCCTATATGAGGTAGAGAGGTTGTTACAGCTGAGGTACCCATTGTGGAGCTGTTACTGCTTGTAATACTATTGT